>NC_057799.1:313686821-313687136 GCF_018294505.1 Triticum aestivum
AGAATCAAGTGGGTGGGTGCGAGATCGATGAAGAGAGCCATCGAAATTGTGTGTGTGTGCAAGTCAAAGATATAGGGCGACTGGCCTACCGGAACGTTAGAGGGCACATGTCAAGTTTGTGTGTGGCAGGGAGACATGACTAGAGCGCTCGATGTATCGGTGTGTGTGGGGGGAGGGGGGTGGGGGGAGGGGTAGGCAGAGGCCTAACTATAGAGGTAGAACGACTCGTATATGTGTTGAGAAGGAGAGACCCAGCTATGTCTTGAGGGAGATCGGTCGACATCCATACATAACTGAAGGACGGGAAATATGATG
>NC_057799.1:313687146-313689965 GCF_018294505.1 Triticum aestivum
TATCGGTGTGTGTGGGGGGAGGGGTGGGGGGAGGGGTAGGCAGAGGCCTAACCATAGAGGTAGAACGACTCGTATATGTGTTGAGAAGGAGAGACCCAGCTATGTCTTGAGGGAGATCGGTCGACATCCATACATAACTGAAGGACGGGAAATATGATGGGACAGAGAGAGAGAGAGGAGAGAGGGAGGGAGGGAGAGGGAGGGAGAGGGGTAGAGTGATGGATGGGTGATGGAGTTGCTTCTCGAAGATGGTGGGAGAGGCCTACTAGACAAACTGAGGGTGGAACTGCAATGTTATCAATAAGAGTGGGGATTTGTTTCTGTGTGTGCCTGTGTGTGATAGATCTGTCGAGACGCATCCATGGATGATGAAGGGGAACCATGTGTTTGGTAAGCAAACCTAACTAGATCGGTAGATCAATTGTTGTTTGTCGGAGGAAGGGAGAGACACAACTAATGAGGTAGATCGATTGATGTGTGGGTAAAAACGAGTTATAAGGACCTAGCTAGCTATATGTATAGCGAGAGATCGGTCGGTGTACGTCCATTTGTTAGAGGCAAATAAGGCCCAGCGAGACGGATAGACAGAGAGAATGGAGCTAGGAGGTGGTGCGAGAGGCCCAACTACTAGCTAGATAGGGGGAGGAGTGTGCGGTTGTGAGATCGATGAAAAGAGGGGCGAGAGTTTACACGTGTGTCTGACCGTATGAGAGACACGAGGCAAGGACACATAAAGGAGGAGATTGAAGGTGTGTGTGTATGTTGTAGGCAGGCATCGCTGGAGAGGTTTATCGATCGATGGGTGTTAGAAAGGAGTTGTGGAGACACTGGGAGAACGACCTAAATAAAAAAATGAATGTGCCCGGTGGATAGAATGCCGAGGGAGGGGGAGGGCGAGGAGGGCGTGTGCATGCACGAGAGAAAGTTAGTGGTAGCTACAAAGGTTAGAGGATTGTGTGAGTGTAAGAGACTAACAAAGATCATAATTTGATATGAAAGCGGATTCATATATTTGAATAGGAGATCATAGTGTTTTAAACATTGCATGCATGAATATAGCGGTGATACACGTGCTGTGCACATGTTATACCATAATGTGATAATGCATGGCGTTTGCAGCTCACAGCTAAATGCCGAACAATCTAAACCATACTATACATCAAACAATCTCACATTTTATTTGAATTTGTGATAATGTGTGGCGTTTGCAGCTTACAACTAAATATCGAACAATCTAAACAATACTATATATCGAACATTCTCACATTTTATTTGAATTTGTGGTAATGTGTGGTGTTTGCAACTCACATCTAAATACTTGTAGGCGTAGGGGGCGGGGCACCATACATAATGTGATAAACACATTATACATATGAGACATGGTTTAGATTATGAAGATCTAGCTAGATCTAGAAATGTAATGTGATTTGAAATCAAAATAAAGTGGATTCAAAAAATCTAGTTCGAGTTCATATAGTACACATAGTTCATATGTAACTCGAGACTAATCATGTGGTGTGGTGTGAAGATAATACACAAACGATGGTTTAACTTGACAATAATGATGATTGTAGATCTTATTAAAACAAAGAAACGAATTCAAATGCTTTGACTTCACAACAATCATTACTGTAGATCTTATTCAAATAGAGAAACGAATTCAAATTTAGTTCATATTGAAGCGGTAGTATATACGTTTGGAATGCACTAAAACATTCATTTGAGTAGTAGGTTGCATGCATTATACACGTAGCGAAATATTTTAATTGAACATAACATGAATTCAAAGTTTTGAATGACATTTGTAGTGCGCATTGATTTGGTACAATACATGTTAGGCTTGTCCGGAAATTTCAACCCGCGCCTTGTTAGCCCGAAATATTTAAGATATATCTTTGTCTCGTTGTGCTCCGACAACTCCCTCCATCTCAACCCCCGCCTTGCTATTCCGAAATTACAACGCGCGCGAAAACTCCCACCTCCTGTGAAATCCCGACACCCGAAATGCCCGTGGTACCCCTGAACCGAAAGAACCGCCTCAAATCGGTGGGGGTACTTTCGTAACTTACCCCGCATTTCGGACAAGCGCGTCTCTAAGCCATGGTTCCCCACTGCCATCCCATCTGCCCACCCATTCGTACACTGAGGCCGCGAAAACCCGCGACGAAACCCCACACCCTGCTCCGTCCGCCACCCAGCCGAAGCCTCTTCCCCAACGACGTCGTCCACAGCAACACCTCGACGTCCCTCATCCACCGTACTGGATGAGGATCCGTCGTCGATCTCATCGTCCCGCCGGTTCAGCCACCCCATCCTCCACCTCCAAGGAGCTGCCCCGACGTTCCCCTCGTCTTTCGCGCCACCTCCATTCCCACACTACCGTCTTCACCTGCACCACTGGAAGAGCATCATCATCACCGTTTCCTCGGATGAAGTTGCGGCCTAATTGGCGCCACCAAAGAGGTTGTACACTAATCGCCGCATTTACTTCTTGATTCGATCTCACGGTGCTGCCGGCGCTCAGTCCCGAGCCGACACGGCGCGGCTCCATCCACGGCGGCGTCGCCTGCCAATTCCTCCACGGCATCGCTCCCTCGGCGGCGACATCCACATCAGTAGGAGCTGCTGCTGCTTTAGCTCTCGCTCGCGCTGCTGCTCTTCTCTTGCTCTCGGTCCCCTACATGGTCTGCTCTTGCTATTGCTCTTGCTCGCGCTGCTGCTCTCGCTCTTGCTCTTGCTTGCGATGCTGCTCCGATTTAGCTACACTTCAGTCAGCTGAATCGACTTTTGGGTAAGTCGATTTTCAGGGGGGGCTCGCC